>NC_057805.1:513489407-513493093 GCF_018294505.1 Triticum aestivum | reverse complement strand
TAACCCCTCCCCCACGAGCCCGCCGTCCTCGTCGCCGTCATCGTCACCGGCCTCGTCGTCGTCCTTGTCACCGTCCTCGTCGCCGTCCTGCCTCGAGCCCCCAGTGAGCCCCTTCCCATCCCGATCCCTGCGCTGCCGCGGCTGCCGACGCCCCCCTGCGCCGCGCCGCCGCCCCTGTTTTTGTATGTATGGATGGATATGCATGTATATGGATGGATGTATGTGTATGTGTTCATAGTTTTTTTTTTTCATAGTTTTTAGTTCATAGCATTTTTAGGCTGTATAGTTTTATTTTTGTTCAATGTTTATGGTTAGAAGAGGAGAGGAAAAAATTGTGTTGCAAAAGTTACATTTAAGGTTAGTTGATTTAGTGCATTTTAGGTTATTAGTTCTACTGTTAGTGCATTTAAAGTTAGTTTATTTTTAGTTGAACTAGTTGATTAATTAATAAAACTACGGTTCTATCTGTACTAGCGATGCTATATATATATATGTATGATAGTATTCGAGGTGTATTAGTGATAATATTCGACGATGTACGGACGAAAGAGATGATGTAGTTTTGCTTATAATTGAATGCATGCTAATTTGAATACTACTTTATTTTATGATTTGGTTTTGCTTATTGAATGCTCAAATTGAAAAACTACTCCTACTTTGAATGCTAAAATTGGAGAGCACTATGCAAGGCATATGCATATGATTAGTTGATGGCTTATAGGGTTTTTGTTGTCGCTGAAATCTAGGAGCCCCCCTCCATCATCCCCGCCGTCGTCCCCGTCACCGACCCCCTCCAACCTCGAGGTGAGACCAGCCAAATCCTTTTTTAGAAAGATAATTAAAGGATATTTCAGGTTGACTTTAAGTCTGTCGAGTCTCCACCATATATGAGAGGACGAAGAATCCCGACTGTTGTCGTGGGGTAGCTTCTCCTTCGTTCCCGTGTGCTAGACAATTTGGTGTAATGCACTCGGGAACGAAAGGAGGAGCTACCATCACCGACGGTCACAAATGTCAGAGAGGAATCAGTGAGGGAGAGTTCCACCATATATATATGAGAGGACAAAGAATCCCGACTGTTGTCGTGGGGGTCGCTTCTCCTTCGTTCCCGTGTGCTAGACATTTTGGTGTAATGCACTCGGGGACGAATGGAGGAGCGACCATCACCAACGGTTGAATGTATACACCACGCGAGCTGAGAGTTTTCAAGAAAAGACTCGACAGACCGATAGTCAACCCGTGATGAATAATAATGATCTAATTTAGTTTTTGTAGTACATATATTTAATTGTACAAGTTTAATCTTTGAATTATGAACGTAGGAAATGTCGTCATCGGACAATGAAAGTCTCCCGGGGGAGTGCGGCTGGTGCCACGACGATCGAGGTTTGTGCGACAGGCCTCACCTGGACGATGATCGGTGCTTCAGCATTAAGCTCGAGGAGACCTTCGATGTTGAAATGGTACGCAACGGCGACAAGTGTTTTTTTCGTAATTAAGCATGACTTCAACTATTTCAACCTGTAATTTTCATCTTTTACAATTCGAGTATAGTTTATCCCATGCCATGCAAGACGCTATGTCTTGGAGAGGATGGATTTTGAAGACCATGAAAATTTTGAAACGAAGAAAATTCACCTAAGGACCCATCTTGATGTGGATTTTGAAGTAAATCTGTATAATGCTGAGAGCGTAACCCATTTTGGTTGCAAAAATTGGGAAGCATTTTGCAAGATGTATGGTTTTGATGAGGGTATGCTTGTCACCATGGATCTTGGTGATCCTGACATCGACCAAGACAATATGGACATTTGGGTCCTTGTTGATACGCCTCCAGTTCTACCGCTATGTGAGTTTCTCAAACATAGTTAATTATTAACTAATTTATATTGTTTATTTCAAAATAGTTGACAACTTATTTCCATTGACAACTTGTTTTGATTGTTCAAACAATGTGCGGAACATGGTAGACAAAACCCACTACACCGATGGCTCCGAGTTAACTTATCAGGAGAAAAATCATCTGGTCGGATTTTGTACTGATCTTGAGAATTACAATATCTACAATCAAACTCCTCAACATTATGGTCAATACGTGCCACTAGTGCACGTGTTGAACTACGACAACTACCATGGAGATACCCTGGTAATATTTTCTACTATTACGACATCCATGCATCTTTTGCATACTTCTAAAAGTAGTACATCATTGCTAACTATGAAGTTATTACTATGTTTTTCAACAGAGAATCCCAGAGGATTGTGTGCCTCATTTGATGTATCAGAATGGCAACCTTCGTGTTTTGAACATATATCCAGGTCATCCTACGAATCTCAACTGTCCATACCGGATTTCTCAAAGAAGTGGAGACATGCTAATCAGAGAATGGAAAAAATGTATGGACAATCGTAAGGAGGTTCTTGGAAGCAAAAGGAATTGCCGCGCAAGAATTCGAGACAGGATGATCTCCATTCTCCATAATGGAGAGTCAGGGTCTATATTGTTTTATGCTATTTTACCTTAAATAGGGTATTTAGGTCCTGCCTAATACTGATGATCATGTGCTAAGAACAATTAAGTAGGGTTGATTCGATGACTATGAGGATGATGATTGTATGACTTGTTATTAATAACAAGTAGAAGTTGTATGATGATGATTAGTAGGACTTGTTATTATGATGATGCATGATGCGAGCATGAAGAGTTATTATATATCTGTGGGTGAAATGAACATGGATTGGATTGAAGTGAAGGCAACATGCATCTGGTGCATGTCGAAAGTAGTACAATCCAAACTTGATCAAGTTAGGATTAGTATTACTTTCGACATGCACCACATGTTGCCTCACTTCAATCTAAGTCATGTTTAGGCATAGCAGTAGTAGTAGCACGGAGATAAGAGAGGACACATCTCTCTACCAGCTACCTATAACAACCTAAATTAACCCCCAAAACCCCTAAACCACCTCCTTTCAAAAAAAACCAGCCCCTGAAATGCTGACGCGTGGAAGCTTATTGGTCCCGGTTGGTGCTACCAATCGGGACCAAAGGTCCTCCTGCCTGGGCTCGCCGGAGCGGCCACGTGGAGGTCCACACTAGTAGAAAACAGGGCTTAGGTCATAGGACAGTTTTCACATTAGCCCCGGTTCAGTCACGAACCGGGACTAATGTGAGCATTGGTCCCGGTTCGTGCGGCCAGAGACCTGCCGGGCCTCGTGGGGGCATTGGTCCCGGTTTGTCCGGACCCTTTGGTCCCGGTTGGTGGGACAATCCGGGACCAATGGGCCACGCTCCTGGCCCACCACCCTTTAGTCCCGGTTCCTACCACAAACCGGGACTAAAGGCCTGGTCCTAGTTGCGGCCAGTGTTTAGTCCCACCTCGCCAACCGAAGGGCGCTCACATCAGTTTATAAGGCCGTCCCTCTATGCCTTGTTGAGCTTCTCTTAAAGTGAAAATAGATGCCCTTATACAGGAAATTTGAGCAGGTTGAATTTTCTCTATAAGCGCATCTATGTTCATTTTTTATATTTATAAAATAAATAAACCTTAATAAAATAAATAAAACTAAAGAAACCTTAATAAAATAAAATAAAATAAACTATAGTAACTACAATAAATAAACCTTAATAAATTAAGTAAAAATAGCAGCAGTAAAATAAATAAAAATAGCAGCAGTAAAATAAA
>NC_057805.1:513480476-513488926 GCF_018294505.1 Triticum aestivum | reverse complement strand
TAAAATAAATAAAAATAAAATAATTAAAGTAAAATACATAAGTAATTAGAAATAAAATAAATAAGTTTTTTGTTGTAAGTAGAAACAAAACAAAAAAAATAAAGCAAAAGAGAAAAAAACACGAGCCATCAACTCCATAACCGCCATATCTGGGATAGAGAAGGGCGATCCCTTGGAGTGGGATTCACATACAGTTGCCCTTAACATCTACCATTCGAGCCTAGCAGGTGGAACTCGGATCTGTCAACAGTGTCAAAGCGGCAAATAGCAGGCGGAGGAGAAGCCACCGATGTCATGTGTAGATCCCTTCTAGGTCTTGCGAATCGTGCTATTACAGCAATTTGGTTGGTTGATCCCAAAAAAAAAGGAATTTGGTTGGTTTTCTTGAAGCCCTAGCTTGTTGTGCCGTCCTATTCTCTCAATGCAATTTAGCAAATGCTACTACAGTACAGTAAAGGGCACGAAGAAAAAGCACGCTGTGAAGGAAAATACCTCCATATCAAAGCTGCTACTTATCTTGTTGGTTATCAGGATGTGGATATGTAGAATTTTCTCTAGCCACGGCAACAGACATGCATTCATCGAGGGGGTTCACTACAGAACAAAATAAATGCTGACGTTAGTTGTTGAGTGTACGTTTGACATCCCTAAGAGACTAGATAATGAAAAGATGAATCGTCAAACCTGGATGAACAAAGACGCTACCAAGTGGATGAATCTGATGGCATGTCCTCCCTTGAAGATCATGCGTCCTCCCTTGAAGGCGCCACCAGGGCCATGGACGCCTCATACACCGCCGCCGACGTGTTGTAGTGATGAGGTATCGTGCAGGATCTGACACAGGATCACCTTCAGGCAAGATGAATAGGTCTTCAGGGGCACGACGGCCGGCCACAGCAGGCCCCTGCCATGGACGGCGCCGCCCGAGCCACAGCCGCTCGCCAGCTCGCCTCTGGAGCAGCTCAAGCTTATCCGCGAGCTCGTCCACTAGTGCCCGTCGTCGCCACGACGTCCTGTAGGCTAGAGAACGGCGGTTCGCCGTTCTTATCCACGGCCGCCGTTGGAACCGACTCCGGCCGCCTATATAAGGAGCCCCCGAGTCCGTCCAGTCCCTCAGGTGACCTCAAGCCACCCCACCTAGCACCCCCATAGCAGGCAATCGACCAGGGAGGGTCTTCTTCCCCATCTCCGGCCAGTACAGCCGCCGCCGCCCTCCGGTCCATTCAGTCGCAACCAGAGCCCCCCCGTCCGTATAGCACCACCATCCTCCTCCCCTCGACCGTGCGGAGCCGCCCAAACCCTCAGCTGCGTCGGGGAACCACCGTAGGCCAAAGCCCAAAACCTCCCGAAGCTGCCGTCCGCCGCGGAGCTCGCCGCCGGTGACTCCCTCCATCCCTGCCACCTCCTCGACCACCGGGAGGACCGCCCCGGCCTGGCGGATCCATCCCCGCCCTCAGGACCCCGCGAGGAGCCGCCGTTCGCCGGCGTTGATCGCCGGAGCCCCGCCTCTGTTCGGCCAGAGGAGGAAGGAGGCGGGGGCGACTGGTCAAACCTGACCAGTGGGCCCAAGGGACCCACTGTCAGTGACCCATGAGCCGGTCCACGCGGGTTAAGTGGAGGATCTGACACAGGATCACCTTCAGGCAAGATGAATAGGTCTTCAGGGGCACGACGGCAGCGGCGGCGCCATGGCCGGGACTGGTGATGACGGCGGCGGCGAGCGAGCGGGAGGGTGGCGGCGGCTGCGTGCGAGTGGGAGGCCGGAGGATCACCACTCATTGTGCTCGACATATCACTACAAGAAACCTGTTAATCCATGACGGATTTCTAATGACATTTTTGGAAACTCTCATCGATGACCTGGTAAAACCCCACAAGCCCGGTGAAAGCCCGCTAAAGCCCGTCTAACCGTTCCCGTATAAAAACTTAACCCTAAATTCCCTCCTCGGCCCCTGCATCGTGTCCCACAGCACGTCGCCACCCCTCGTCCCTCCCACAGCTCTTAAACCTTAATAAAATAAAATGAAATAAACTATAGTAACTACAATAAATAAACCTTAACAAATTAAGTAAAAATAGCAGCAGTAAAACAAATAAAAATAGCAGCAGTAAAATAAATAAAAATAAAATAATTAAAGTAAAATACATAAGTAATTAGAAATAAAATAAATAAGTTTTTTGTTGTAAGTAGAAACAAAACAAAAAAATAAAGCAAAAGAGAAAAAAAATAGAGGAAAAAAATTATGCCACCTACTGGGCCACCACGGCCTAAATACGACTAGAAACCCATCCATGGGCCAGGATTCAGGCCCGCAGAAGGCCCAGCAGGCCCACAGGCAAATAGTGACAGAATAGGCCCGTAAGCCTGCATTTGAGAGGAGCTCGAAGTGGTCAGCGCAGCTGCGCTTATAAACCAATGTCGAAGCCTCTCAGCTAGCGAGGTGGGACTAAACATCCCACTGCACCGTGCCAGTTCCAGCACAAGGCCTTTGGTCCCGGTTGGTGCCACCAACCGGGACGAAAGGGGGCATTGGTCCCGGTTCGTGGCACCAACCGGGACCAAAGGCCTTTAGTCCCGGTTCGTGCCACCAACCGGGACCAATGAGTTCCCTATATATACCCCAACGCCACAGCAGAGCACTCCAGAGTGCTCTGTTTTTTCTGGCCGGCGAGGGGAGGGCATTTGGGTGCTCTAGCTCACCTCCTATGCACATGAGGTGTTCGATGAAATGTCTGAGCCACACTAGTTAATTTGTCCTCTCGAAACTCGACCTCCGAGCTCCATTTTCCCCGAGATTTGTCTAGGTTTAGCGGTCCGTCACGTCCCGTCCCCGTCTTCACCGCCGTCGATCGCCCGCGCCGATCTCGTCGCCGCACCACCGTGGTGAGCCTCTTGTTCTTATCTTCTTTCTGAAAGGAAAAAATTCTTACTTTAGATAGTTACTTGTCTAATTTTGTTACTTTTATTATTCCTTCTTATTACATAGTGCGATGGTTTTGGTATCCGCCCCCGTCGGCCCTCGTCCTGTCTATGATTCGGATGTGGTATATATTATCTTTTTATAACTATTTGGTTCTTTTATTGTTTATGACAAATATAACGACCAACGTGACATAGATTTTATTTATCTAGGAGGTGGTTGAACCTGAAATTCTAACCGACCCTATTGTCGAGAGGTTAAATTTAGTTGAAGAAGAAAACAATTACTTGAAGGAAAAAATAAAAAAATTTGAGGAGGAGAAGATGATATTGGAGTTGCATGTTGCGGATGTCGTCGATGATCACAAGATCAAGATGGATGCAATGCGCTTGAAGATTAGAAAGATTAGAAAATATGCCATTCATACCGAGGCTTGGTATCATTATGCCGTTGGATCAATTGTTACCTTGGTTGCGATTATGATCGCATTTGTTTTCGCATTGAAATGTTTTACATAGTTTCAATGTATGGTTTAATTAATTAGATGCTCTGGAGAGCTATATATATGTTGTTAGATGAGAACTATGTATGTACTTTGGTTCTAATGTGATGATGAACTTCTATTAATTTGGTCACTTAATTATCTATTCATGATGTTCTATAATGGCTTTTGACACACTTAATTATATATAATGCACGTAGATGAACCGGCAATGGATGTACGGTGACAGACACACCTCCGAGTACATTAAGGGCGTGCATGATTTTCTCGAAGTGGATGAGGCAAACAAGCAGAATGGTTTTATGTGTTGTCCATGCCCTATATGTGGGAATACGAAGTCTTACTCTGACCGGAAAATCCTTCACACCCACCTGCTTTACAAGGGTTTCATGCCACACTATAATGTTTGGACGAGGCACGGAGAAATAGGGGTTATGATGGAAGACAGCGAAGAAGAAGAGGACGATGACAACTATGTGCCCCCTGAATACGGTGATGCTGCAACGGGGGAAGCTGCTGAAGGTCAAGAGGAACCAGATGATGTGCCCAATGATGCTGCAAGGGGGGAAGCTGCTGAAGATCAAGAGGAACTAGTGCCCGATGATGATGATCTCCGCCGGGTCATTGTCGATGCAAGGACGCAATGCGAAAGTCAAAAGGAGAAGCTGAAGTTCGACCGCATGTTAGAGGATCACAAAAAAGGGTTGTACCCCAATTGCGAAGATGGCAACACAAAGCTCGGTATCGTACTGGAATTGCTGCAGTGGAAGGCAGAGAATGCTGTGCCTGACAAAGGATTTGAGAAGCTATTGAAAATATTGAAGAAGAAGCTTCCAAAGGATAACGAATTGCCCGACAGTACATACGCATCAAAGAAGGTCGTATGCCCTCTAGGATTGGAGGTGCAGAAGATACATGCATGCCCTAATGACTGCATCCTCTACCGCGGTGCGTACAAGGATCTGAACGCATGCCCGGTATGCGGTGCATTACGGTATAAGATCAGACGAGATGACCCTGGTGATGTTGACGGCGAGCCCCCCAGGAAGAGGGTTCCTGCGAAGGTGATGTGGTATGCTCCTATAATACCACGGTTGAAACGTCTGTTCAGAAACGAAGAGCATGCCAAGTTGATGCGATGGCACAGTGAGGACCGTAAGAAAGACGGGAAGTTGAGAGCAGCCGCTGACGGGTCGCAGTGGAGAAAAATCGAGAGAAAGTACTGGGCTGAGTTTGCAGCTGACCCAAGGAACGTATGGTTTGGTTTAAGCGCGGATGGCATTAATCCTTTCGGGGAGCAGAGCAGCAATCACAGCACCTGGCCCGTGACTCTATGTATGTATAACCTTCCTCCTTGGATGTGCATGAAGCGGAAGTTCATTATGATGCCAGTTCTCATCCAAGGCCCTAAGCAACCCGGCAACGACATTGATGTGTACCTAAGGCCATTAGTTGAAGAACTTTTACAGCTGTGGAATGGAAATGGTGTACGTACGTGGGATGAGCACAAACAGGAGGAATTTAACCTGCACGCGTTGCTGTTTGTAACCATCAA
This sequence comes from Triticum aestivum, assembly GCF_018294505.1. Classification (NCBI taxonomy): domain Eukaryota; kingdom Viridiplantae; phylum Streptophyta; class Magnoliopsida; order Poales; family Poaceae; genus Triticum; species Triticum aestivum. The sequence continues at coordinate 513,483,948 of NC_057805.1, read as the reverse complement.
CGATTGGCTCGCTCTCAGTAACCTTTCAGGACAGACAAACAAGGGATACCACGCATGCACGCACTGTTTAGATGACACTGAAAGTATATACCTGGACAAATGCAGGAAGAATGTGTACCTGGGCCATCGTCGATTTCTTCCGACCAACCATCAATGTCGAAAGAAAGGCAAGCATTTCAAAGGCGAGGCAGATCACCGGAAGAAGCCCGCCATGCGTATCGGTGATCACGTACTTGCTATGGTCAATGATTTACACGTAATCTTTGGAAAGGGTCCCGGCGGACTAGCTGTTCCGAATGACGCTGAGGGACACGCACCCATGTGGAAGAAGAAATCTATATTTTGGGACCTACCCTACTGGAAAGAGCTAGAGGTCCGCTCTTCAATCGACGTGATACACGTGACGAAGAACCTTTGCGTGAACCTGCTAGGCTTCTTGGGCGTGTATGAGAAGACAAAAGATACACCTGAGGCACGGGAGGACCTGCAACGTTGCACGAAAAAGACGGCATGCCTCCGAAGCAGTATGAAGGTCCTGCCAGCTACGCTCTTACGAAAGAAGAGAAAGAAATCTTCTTTGAATGCCTGCTCAGTATGAAGGTCCCGACTGGCTTCTTGTCGAATATAAAGGGAATAATAAATATGCGAGAGAAAAAGTTTCAGAACCTAAAGTCTCATGACTGCCACGTGATTATGACGCAACTGCTTCCGGTTGCATTGAGGGGGCTTCTACCGGAAAACGTCCGATTAGCCATTGTGAAGCTATGTGCATTCCTCAATGCAATCTCTCAGAAGGTGATCGATCCAGAAATCATACCAAGGCTAAGGAGTGATGTGGCGCAATGTCTTGTCAGTTTCGAGCTGGTATTCCCACCATCCTTCTTCAATATCATTCTGGGCCCCGTATTTCTACACAATATGTTCCCCTTTGAGAGGTTCATGGGAGTCCTAAAGAAATATGTCCGTAACTGCGCTAGGCCAGAAGGAAGCATCTCCATGGGCCATCAAACAGAGGATGTCATTGGGTTTTGTGTTGACTTCATTCCTGGCCTTAAGAAGATTGGTCTCCCTAAATCGCGGTATGAGGGGAGACTGACTGGAAAAGGCACGCTTGGAGGGGGGACTCAATAATATGCAGGGACGGATATTCTTGGTCTCAAGCACACTACACAGTTCTACAGAACTCTACCTTGGTGACCCCGGATGTCGATGAACACAAGAACAGTCTGTGCTCCAAACACCCGGAGCAGTGTGACGACTGGATTACATGTGAACACATCAGGACTTTCTGCAGTTGGTTGGAAACACGTCTCAGAGGTGACACCACTGTTTGTGATGAGTTGTACTCGTTGTCCAGGGGACCATCTTTGACTGTATTGACTTACAAAGGATACGAGATAAATGGGAATACATTTTACACGATCGCCCAAGATCAAAAGAGCACCAACCAAAACAGCGGTGTCCGCTTTGATGCAGCAACCGAGAGGGGAAAGGACACATATTATGGTTACATAATGGACATATGGGAACTTGACTACGGACATGATTTTAAGGTCCCTTTGTTTAAGTGCAAATGGGTCAATCTGTCAGGAGGCGGGGTACAGGTAGACCCACAGTACGGAATGACAACAGTGGATCTGAACAATCTTGGGTACACTGACGAACCGTTCGTCCTAGCCAATGATGTGGCATAGGTTATCTATGTGAAGGACATGTCTACCAGACTGAGGAAAAGAAAAGATATGGAAGCGAATACATCATACGATGAGCCAAAGCGCCACATAGTTCTTTCAGGAAAAAGGGACATTGTGGGAGTGGAGGGCAAGACAGACATGTCTGAAGATTATGAAAAGTTTCATGAAATTCCTCCCTTCAAAGTCAAGGCTGACCCAAGCATCCTGATAAACGATGAAGATTATCCATGGTTACGGCGCAATAAGCAAATGAGACAAGCGAAGAAAAAGTGAAGACTTTCTCCCGCAACTATTATGATGATACCATGCCAACTTTGTAATAGACGAGTATGATACCGTTGTCCGTTTTGTACAAGAAGTGCATCTAGTTTTTGCCGTAACCCTCTCAACTTTCTTGCACATGCTATGTGGATGAAATGATGATACCATGCCAACTTTCAACCTTTTCAGAGTTCATTTGAAATGCTTTTCAATTTTAGGGTCTTATAGCTCAAAATAATTAGTAAATGCATGAAAAATAACAGGCCAAAAATTAAAAATTATGCCACCTACTGGGCCACCACGGCCTGAATACGATTAGAAACCCATCCATGGGCCAGGATTCAGGCCCGCAGAAGGCCCAGTAGGCCCACAGGCATGTACAGAGAGGTTAGGCCCGTAAGCCTGCTTTAGAGAGGAGCTCGACAGCTCAGGCGCACCGCACCTTATAAACAGGTGCGGCTCTCTCTTAGCTAGCGAGGTGGGACTAAACTCACCACCACGCCGCTGTCCAAGGCCATTGGTCCCGGTTGGTGGCACGAACCGGGACCAATTCCACCCTTTGGTCCCTGTTGGTGCCACGAACCGGTACTAATGAGGCTGTGGCCCCACGAGCACCTTTAGTACCTGTTCGTGGCACGAACCGGTACTAGAGTTTCTTACTAAGCAGTTTTTTAGTCCCACCTCGCTAGCTGAGAGGCACTAGGAGCGGTTTATAAGCCCTGAGTGCAGAGACGATGAAGAAGAGGCGCAATGCTCACGTTGCTTAGCTTCAAGCCTTGAGGAATAAGGTAGACTGCATCGAGCTATGTGCAGTGCAGTCTACACTATTCTGAAAGGCTTGAAGCAAATCAACGAGCATTGCGCCTCTTTTTTATTTTTCATCATTAAAAGCAAAAATAATTTTCATAAAGAACTTTTTTGATAGAAACTTTAATAGCAAAAAGAATTATCATAAAGTAAAATAAATAAGTAATTAGAAACAAAATAAAATAAAATAAATAAGTTTTTTGTTGTAAGTAGAAACAAAACAAAATAAATATAGCAAAAAAGAAAACAAAAAAACTAAATACAGCAAAAATAATTTTCATAAAGAACTAATGGCACTAATAGAAAGTTTATATTTTTTCTAAAACTAATGGCACTAACAGACAGTTTATAATTTTGCTGACCTAAAAGCAAAAAGAATTAAAAAATAAAGCAAAAAACAAAAGAAATTAAATAATGCAAAAAACAGAACCAAAAAACTGGATTTTTTTTAAAAAACTGCCACCTATTGGGCCACCACGGCCTGAATACGACTAGAAACCCAACCTGGGCCAGGATTCAGGCCCGCAGAAGGCCCAATAGGCCCACAGACAGCACAGTATGACATTAGGCCCGTAAGCCTGCATTTGAGAGGAGCTCGAGAGGGCAGCCGCAGTGGGGCTTATAAACCACTCCGAGCCCCTCTCAACTAGCGAGGTGGGACTAAACTTTTGGCCGCGGGCAACGCAAGGCCTTTGGTCCCGGTTGGTGGC
>NC_057805.1:513465730-513479341 GCF_018294505.1 Triticum aestivum | reverse complement strand
TGTATGTCGTCGTTGTCGATATTACCCCCTCCCGATAACTTCAACACGAGGGGGGGTCGATATACCCCCTCCTCGATAACATTATTTTCCCGTGTATGTATGTCGTCCTTGTCGATATAACCCCCTCCCGATAACTTCAACACGTGGGGGGGTGTCGATATACCCCCTCCCCGATAACATTATTTTCCCGTGTATGTATGTCGTCATTGTCAATATATATAACTCCCTCCCAGATAACTTCGACATGATGGACGGTCGATATGTATACCCCCTCTCGACCGTGATAACTTATACCACGGGAGCACCCCCCGGCCCTCTCGCTCGACCAAAACTCTCGAGGACACCCAAACCCTAGAAAAAACGATGTCGGTCTCCTACCCCCTCCCGCCGCGCCCCTACCCTTGAAGCGTTGCCTAGGCCACCCCAAACCCGGAATAAGCTAGGTCTATGTTTGCACTAATATATCCACCTGCTGTCATGTTTGTGTAATAATTGCCATGTTGTAATATTTGCAGAAACAATGGAGCACAGACGAGATGAGCAAGCAGAAGAGGTGTTGGGGGACATAATCTTAGCCGGAGGTGATATCTTGTCGTATCTTAACGACAATGATGGTCTGGAAGAACAGGGTGAAGAAGCAGGCTACGGTGATCGAAGAGTGGAGGAGGAAAGACATGATTATGATGGCTCCGGTGACCCAATGCTGGTGCAAGAAGGAGCCCGTGGTGACGGCTCCGGTGACCGAACAGAGTCCGGCCAGGTAAATATATTAGTTAAGCCTGTGCTGACTAGCTAATTGATGCATTCATTGTTTTGGTATGTACACATATTAATTAACACTCGTCTTTCTTCATTTTTCTAGCCCTCCGGATCGAGCACAACTTCGGTAAAGAGACGAGGCCCGAAGAGAAAGTTGCGCTTGGATGAAAGGTTTGAGATCACAGCAATCGCGCGCGACGGCCAACCGATTGAACCCCTCTGGACAAAGGATGCTTTTGCTTCTCAGTGTGGGGCTCTAGTTAGGGACAAGATCCCGATCAGCATCCACCAATGGTATAAGCCTGAGAAGGAAGACCCTGAGGTGTCTTATGTCAATATATGCAGAAAGATGATCTTTGGACTGAGCTGAAGGCAAATTTCACCCTACCGCCAGAGGAGGATCCGGAGAAGCCAGTTATAGAGCAATTAATCAAGTCTCATGCTCTTAAGAAGATGGCAGACCTATTCAGGAGGTGGAAGAATGAGCTGAAAACGTTTGTCGACAAAGAAGAGACACCAGAATTCATCGGCCAGTATGAGAAGATCAGAGATCACTGGCCCGCATTTGTGGCCCACAAGACATCGGAAAAGAGTAAGAAGATGTCAGCGACAAACAAGAAGAATGCTGCGAAGAAGAAGCTTCACCATCGCACGGGGTCAGGTGGCTACCTCAAAGCCAGGACTAAGTGGGCCAAGTCTGAGAGGGATCTTCTTGATAAAGGGATCGAACAAGAGACAATGAACTGGCCAGACCGTTGCCGGACTTGGTTCTTCGGGGCTGGCGGAACCTTGGACCCTGTATCAGGGAGGTGTCGTTGGACGGACGAGCAACTTGCAATACCCGTCAAGAAGCTTAAGCACTATATCGATGCAGCGCAGCAAGGGACGTTCGTTCCAGACAGAGAGAACGATGAGCTCACAATGGCCCTCGGGAATCCTGAGCACCCTGGACGGACACGAGGCACGCCAGGCTCCGTTCCGTGGAAGGCTGGTTTTCCGGACGCGGGCGGTTACAAAACCCAGGAGAGGAGGAAAAAAGTGGAGCAGATCCAAATTCAGAAGCTGCACGAAAGGGTTCAAGCGCTAGAGGAACGAGACGGCAATCGAGATGCCGAAACTGCCCCCGAAGCTACACCGCCATCTCAGCGGAGAAGCAGCGTGGCTTCCACCGAGCTGCTTCAGCTGGAGCATGCGGCTCCTGCTAGCTACCCCGTGGATGCTATCACGGAGTCTCAACATTGCCACCTTATGGCGGAATGGCAGAACTTCAAAGTCAAGGCGGCTGTTGGCTCTGTTTTACCTACTGAACCCGGCGCAACCTACCACTGCCGGCCGATTCCAGAAGGATATGCTAGGGTGATGGTGGATGAAATAACGGAGGGATTTGAGGACCTCGAGCTTGACCACCCTACCGGTGAAGGAGAGACTCGGCTGGGTTCTACTCTGAAGACTCCATGCCTATGGCGGAAGGAGCTCATCAAGCTTCCGAACTGGACGACTCCGGCGAGTAAGGGCACTCCGCCTCCTCCTCCGCCTCATCCTCCGCCGAGTGATCAGGGCACTCAGCCTCCTTCTCCGGCGCGTGGCGGCACTCTGCCTCCTTCTCCGCTAGCGCTGGCGCGCCAGAGCAGCCAGCCTCCTCCTTCTCCGCCTCGTCAGCAAGGGCGGAAGAGACCCGCCGCCGCTGCGGCTGCTCCGGCGCGTCGTAGTCCTTCTCCTCCGCCTCGTAAGCAAGGAAAGAAGACAGCCGCAGCCGCTCCGTCTGCTCTGCCGGCGTCTAGCAGTACAGCTGCCAGAGGCGGGAGGCAATACAGATTCGGTCCTTCTCTGAAGACTCCAGAGAAGTTACCATACGAGAGGACCGAGGAGGAGAACGCGAAGATCGTGCGAGCCGAAGTGAATAACTTCTTTGAAGGGGTGAAAGCAAAGAAACATCCACCTCCGGAGGAGAAGGTAGATCCGGTGAAAGCAAAGCGCACTCTGGCTGCCCTGACAAAACCACCAAAGTCTCCGCCGAGAGGCAACTATGAGCGCGTTCTTGCAAAGACATATGCCGAAGCGGAGCGGTCGGGAAGTACTGTCAGTGATAAAAGGATGAAAGAACGACGAGCTGGGAAAAAAATTGCCCAGCTCGGCGAACAAGCGAACCAATCGTGCCCCCCGCTCAAGGTGTCAAAAGACATCATCGCTAATGATCCGAGTATGGTGCCCGGTTATAGCAATCTTGGAGATTACCTGCCCGACGATGTACATTATGAAATCATGGAGGTGGACGAACACAAATACCATTACGGGAAGCCTCTCGTCAAAGATGAAAGATCTCTAAGCACGATGATGCAAAGACTACATGATTGGTACATGAAAACCTGCAGAGAGTCTGATGGGATGGATACTTTGACGCTGAGAGTTAAACCGGAGCATGACCTCGTTGGAATTGATCTTCTGAGTGTTCCATTTGAGGATTTCTTCCAGTTTTACAATCAAAAGGCCCTCGATAAAACAACAATCACTTGCTACTGTCTGTAAGTAGTACTACTTCTGTCATTAAGTCTCTCTATATAGGTCAGCTCTTTCATTGCATGTATTTATACTTATCCTCACTATATTATGCAGATTGAAGATCGCCGAATTGAAGAAAAGACAAATCGGTGATATTGGGTTCATTAACACAAATCTCATAGATGCATATACGGTTGAAAAACTTCCCAAAGAAGCCGAGGCCAACTTGCTACAATCGTTGGTATTAAATCAAAACAAAGATATAATAGTCTTTCCTTACAACTTCAAGTGAGTGTTACTGTCTTGTGCATATTCGGTTTCCCTTATTAGTCCAGGTTATGGTAATGTAATTGATGACTTATGCATGCATGCGCAGCTTCCACTATATTCTCCTAGAGATTAAGCTTGAGTAGGGAGTAGTAACCGTCTTAGACTCGAGACGAAAAGATCCCCATGACTATGCGAACATGACTCAAATGCTCGAGAAGTAAGTTAAATCGATCATTATCCACCATATCAGCAACTTTGTTCATTTCCTGATATCAAGTAATATTTTTCTTTGTCTGGCAGGGTTTGGAGAAAATTCACCTCAAAAGCTCCGGGACTGCCGAAGAAGCTGCAATTTAATCACCCGAAAGTAAGTACTATAGTAGCATGTTCCGCGCATCTCCTAGTGATTCAAGCGCTAGTTTCATCAATACCATTTAGCATGCTTGCTTATCAGTTTGATTGACCTCTATTTCTTGTAAAGTGGTTGTGGCAGGAACCCGGGAATAATTACTGTGGATACTACGTTTGCGAGTCCATCCGCTACACGACCTGTGAGCGGGGCTACACTAAAGAACAATATGAAGTGCGTAAGCAATAATATTCACAATTTTATTTTATTTACCATCATTTGTGTTGAGTTTCATTTATTCATATATATATGTATTGACCCCCTTCTTCAAATTAGATGTTTCGGAAGCGGGATGAACTCCTAGCAGAAGATCGTATGCGAGGAATTCAAGAGGAATTGGCGGCATTCTTCCTTGACCACGTCATCGCTGAAAACGGAGAATACTATGTGGACCCTGTGTTCCTACAATTTAATTAGGAGATTGTATTGTAAGAGATAATTATTGTATATATGTAGCCGGTAGTGTTGGATAGATATACGAGAACTTGTTGTTCGACCAATATCTTGGAGAAGGAGAGGTGGTCGATATCACTTCTCTCTGTATGCATATATATGTGTTCATGACGATCTTCTGTTTCCTTCATTTGATTACTAGCTAGCGTGTCTACTCCTCTCCATACGTATATATACGTAGCGTCGACAAAGCACGGAGATAAGAGAGGACACTTCTCTCTATTAATTAGCTAGCTAACACAATATATGAAACACCTAAATTAACCCCCCAAAACCCCTAAACCACCCCCTTTCAAAAAAGCAAAAACCTCAGCTCCTGCCAGCTGCTGACGCGTGGATGCCTATTGGTCCCGGTTGGTGACACCAACCGGGACAAAAGGCCTGCCTATTGGTCCCGGTTGGTGGCACCAACCGGGACCAAAGGCCCTCCTGCCTGGGCTCCCCGCACCGGCCACGTGGACGGCCTTTAGTCCCGGTTCGTGTAAGAACCGGGACTAAAGGTCTAGGGCATTAGTAACGACCCTTTAGTCCCGGTTCCAGAACCGGGACTAAAGGCCCTTATGAACCGGGGCAAAAGCCCCTTTTCCTACTAGTGCCACACTAGTAGAAAAAGGGCCTTTAGTCCCGGTTCATAAGAGCCTTTAGTCCCGGTTCTGGAACCGGGACTAAAGGGTCGTTACTAAAGCCTCCCCTTTAGTCCCGGTTTATAAGAGCCTTCAGTCCCGGTTCTGGAACCGGGACTAAAGGGTCGTTACTAAAGCCTCCCCTTTAGTCCCGGTTCTTACACGAACCAGGACTAAAGGGTCGTTACTAAAGCCTCCCCTTTAGTCCCGGTTTTATGATTTTTTTGAATTTTTTTGATTTTTTTTATTTTCAAATTTCTGAATTATTTTAATCTCTAATCACCCCTCATCACTGCTCAATTTAACCTCTAATCTCTAATCACCCCTCATCATTCCAAATCATCTAACCTCCCGGACGGTCACCCATCCTCTCACTACTCCAACCTGAGCACGCTTAACTTCCAGGTTCTATTCTCCCTCTTTTCCAAGTCTGCACTTGTTGTTTTCCTGACAATAGTAAGATGTCAATCCTATTAACCCTCAGGAATTTAGCTTAAGCATGAAGTCACACATTTCACTGTTTGAGTTTGAAACTATTGTTCTAAAAACAATAATTATTTAGTAACACTAATATTTCTTGAATAAGTAGTTTGACCATAGTTTGACTAGATTTGACCAAAATTCAAAAAACTGAAATAATTATTTAGTAACACTAATATTTCTTGAATAATTAGTTTGACCATTGTTTGACCATAGTTTGACCACAGTTTGACCAGATTTGACCAAAATTCAAAAAAATTGAAATAATTATTTAGTAACACTAATATTCTTGAATAATTATTTAGTAACACTAATACTTCTTGAATTAGTAGTTTGACCATAGTTTGACCAGATTTACAAAATTTCAAAAAAAAAATTTGAGCATAACTTTTTTTTCCTTTTAGAATTTGAGGATTCTAAAAATTTGCAAACAGGCCGTAGGCGGTCAAAAGCGGATGCGGATTTTCGTGCTGAACATTTTGATATATTATACTTTTTTTCTGACATCGTTAGCCGTTTTACATTTTCCCTACACTTTTTGCAAAACATGTCCAAATTTAAGTTTTTAAATTTTCCTAACTAGTACATGTAGTAACATAACTACATCTGGAAGGATTTTAATTTTTGAAGTTTTTATCATTTTCTTTTGCTTTTTACAAAACTGAAAAGGCGATCCACTTGGGGGGGGGGGTAGAGTTTGAAAATGGGACCTTTAGTACCGGTTCGTGCCATGAACCGGTACTAATGCCTCAAACCCCATTAGTACCGGTTGGTGGCTCGAACCGGGACTAAAGGTCTAACCTTTAGTACCGGTTGGTGCCACGAACCGGTACTAATGGGCATCGCACCCTTTAGTCCCGGTTCGTGGCACCAACTGGGACTAAAGGTCCCATTTGAACCGGGACTAATGCCTGTACGGTGCCCTAGCCGCTCGAACCGGGACTAATGCTCACATTAGTCCCGGTTCGTAATGCAACCGGGATTAATGCTCTTTTCTGGCCGAACCAAAGCCCTGTTTTCTACTAGTGCCATCTGTCCCGGTTAGTATAAGAACTGGGACTAAAGGCCTAGGGCATTAGTAACGACTCTTTAGTCCCGGTTCCCCAACCGGGACAGATGGGCCTTATGAACCGGGAGAAATGGCCCTTTTTCTACTAGTGAATAATTGGCTTGCTTACACTTTCCTCAATCTTCAGAGTTCAAATAAATTCTTTTGGATAACGTTCTAGGAAAAACTGGAATCACTTCCAAAGTCCGTGAATAATTTTGCCCCATAATAGAACAAAAATTACAATTCAGAAATAATACTCATAATTTTCAACCAAGATAGTCTATTTATTCAGAGAAGTCGACCGTTCTCAGTACTTGTAGTTGCATATTTGTCTTTATCAATCCTGCTGTAATGAATTTTTCTTGTCTTCCCACATCGCAATCCTCTCATGCGCCTTCTCCACCTTCAAATTACACATATGACACATAAACAATGAAAAATATGTCCAACATCATTAATTAATTGCCTCGCATAAATTTGATTATCATCTTCCCTTCTATTTTCTCCCTCATTTCTAAATTCCTATATATATTTTTCAAAGTCATACTTTGTAAAGTTATCAAAATTATAGATATAAATATAAACATCTAAAGCACAACATCAAGACAATATAAAGATACGCTGATTTAATATCATAGATCTTTCTTTTTGCATAAGTCCCCCATTCCCAAGTAAGTGGCTTAGAAATTGAGTAAGAAAGTAAACAATTTCTAAGTTTGGTCAAGTATATATACAAAAATTATGAAGACTTATAAAACAAAAGCAATAATACTCCCTCTATCCCATAATATAAGATGTAATTACCTCGAATATATACATATTGGATGTAATAACATCTTATATTATGTGATGGAGGGAGTACATCATAAAATATATTTTCATAATGTATTTATTCAAAATTGTAGTTGTTGATTTTCCCTTTTACATATTTGGTCAAAGTTTGAACAGATTGACTTTCATAATTTATATTCTACCTATTTAGGGACGAAAGGAGTAGATTGGTAGACAATTCATAAACTTCGTCCTTGAACGTAATCCCTCTCCCTTTCTCACTCATACATCCTACCACCCGGTGGTAGTTAACCTCATGTCTCATATACTACCATGTGGTAGTACATATACTACTTTATCATTCTAAATATGTTCATATACTATATCTAAGATTTTTCAAAATGAGCTATATAAAAAATTGCATGTGAGTCCATAGTTTTTTTTGTATATTTTAAAAATATCTTCACATTTGTACGTATAAAACTATATACCAAAAATAGTACAAACTACATACAAAGTGGGATATACACCTAACCAAATATTCTTACACATGCATACTCTTGGTTTTCACACATACTATATACAACACTCAGAACACACGTGGTGGTAACTACCACTGGGTGGTAGAAAACATTTGTATAGGAAAATCCTTCTTACTCCTAGGTACACCGACGTCTCATATACAACCATGGGGGATTATATGTATTATTTTATAGGTTTGAGTATGTTCATATACAATATTTAACATACTTCAAAGTGAGGTACATTAAAAAATTGCAAGTGGGAGCATAATTTGTACTGTATTTTTGTAATATCTTCATTTTTGTACATGAAGAATGAGTATGCAAAAAACTGATACATATACTACATAAAAAGTAGTATGTATTGTACGGCAATAAATTTATAAACCCCATACCATCTATACGTACTCTCATGTATGGTACATACTACCTAGATTGTGTGAAACATGCATGGGTGTAACTACACCCAGAAGCAGAAGCAGTTAATATAGGTTAGGTTCGTACTTACCTCGTGTTGCCAGTCAGTCCTGAATGTCACCCATAACAGGATGAGTGTTTGTAGTAGTGTTCCGCCGATTACCATGCCACTCCAAACCCCCTTTGCGCCCAAACCAAGATAGAAACCAAGGAATAAGCCAAGTGGCATGCCAACGAAATAGTAGCACCCAACATTCACGTACGCCACAAACACCTGCCAACCGCACCCCACGGCCACACCTGTAATTAATAAAAAAATCCTTATAATCTCATATTACCACAAATTACACACTTCCCTCCTTATATCAAGGATTTGCAATACATAAACTTAAATTACACACTTCTCTTCTAAAGCTCTAGCAACTTTACGTAAAACTTAAATTACACACTTCCCTCCTAAACCGCACCCCATGGCCACACCTGTAGTTCCACCGATTGTTTCTTTGTTGCGGAATCGATGAGTTTCCTATAAACTCTAGCTATTTTTCATAAACTTTAATTACACACTTCCCTCCTTTTATGAAGGCTTTGCAAAACATAAGCTTGCTCCTATAACCATATAAACCTCAGATGTCCCTGTTTACATGAAAGAAAATTCAACATTTGTTACTTTCTCCGATTTTTTACTATAAAATTCTTTGTGCTGAATCGTAAAATTTGAAAATCAATAAGCATAAATCCTATCTATCTTTTAAGCAGTGTTTTTTTTTATTTCAAGAGTTCACCAACAATGTAAAAACCAATGTATGCGGAGAACACTATGAAATAATAAGATGGAAATTTTCAGGAAATAAGGCGCATCGTCGTCAATGATTAAGATTGTAGTCTCACATACTAGTCCTGCTATACTTATTACATTCTATGGGCAGTTTAATTCTTTCATCATAGAGTTTTTGTTAATAGTCCGATAGACTACATCATGCATTATAAAAACAACTATGATATTGTATAGAGGATTTTTAGAACCTAGCAATGTATGTTCTCTATATCTCAGCCATTGTACCACTTTCCAATGTGGGAACGGTTTTGTAGAACCTAGGTACACCGGAACCCTCATCTAAAACTTACCAACAAACATATAATATGAGAGTGCTGGAATTTAACTTTTGGAGCTTTAACTGCAAATTATCAAATTATTTGATGATGATTTTCATTGGTAAGTATCCAAGTCATTATATATGCGCGCCAGTTCTTTTCAATGGATTTTACAAAACTTCCAAAAATATTTTTACTAAGATCTACATAATGCACACAGGAAACCTAAATGACTGTACAAATTTTGAGATCGAGGTTGGCTCAGTACAAACATGAGTCATGGAAACTGGCACGCAGTTCACTATTACGGCTTGGTGCTAACTTCTTTGTTCAAAACTACTGTATCTTGTGGATAGACATCATTTAAGATAATGTGGGAAGGGGGGCACTTGGAGAAACATGCACTCAACTGGGGAGCATGAGCGGGCACGTGTGAGAATGCCATGTGTCTCACGAGGCAGCTCACATGTCTGGTTTGCTCTTATTTCGGTCAGTTTTGTCTTCTTATCATGTCTTCATCTGGATTTTTATTTTTCAGAGTACTATATATCAAAAGCATGCCTTCACATGAAAATTGTTGGAATCAACAGCTAGAGAAGATCATATAATGAGCATGGGAATCCACAATACTCAAGGGGTTGGTCCGATCTAATAATCTTTGTCACTGAGCCTACCAGGAATATGGATTAGGAGCATAATAGAGTCAAGCGAGACCAAAGTGGAGAAGTTTATCATCATGTGGTTGGGAGGTGGATCTACTCGCATATTTGTGTGTTGGAGTGCAAAGTGAGCCCTCTCACATGGTTTACCCATCATGTATTTTGCACACGGAACTCGAAGATCCACTTGATGACTGTTCCCTGAGATTGGTTTGTTGCTCGCTTTGGTGCTTTCATGTGAAGTTTGGATTGAGCCGAAGTCTTGGTCTTTTAAAGCATCGGACATGCATACGCTTGGGAAAGTTCAAGGCCATAAGCCTCCATTGTTGTAGGGCGTAGTCTTACCCGACTTTCTCCCTAACTAGCACAGTGGCCCTCCCAACGCGAGGGCATCACTTTAGTGTATTCAAAGTAGGTTCATGATATAGATCTGCTTGATAATGTTTCTCTTTTTATTCCATGATGTTAATTGTATTTTTTTCAAGGCGAAATCCAATTTGTTAGGTTTATTTTTTCTTTCCCCTGAATTATCGATTCTACGCTCCCTATCTTGGTTACCACGCACAAGAAATGCACCTACAATTAAGGAACAAAGGGAAGTATTTGGATCACAATCTATAGTGTTCATGACTATAAACTTTGTATGGGTGTTGCTTCATGGAATCTACTTATTAATAGACGTCAACACATAAATATTCATATTTTTACATCTAATGTTGTGTAGCAACTATATCAAACATAAGTTGAGTTGTAGCTGCACCTACTGATTTAATATGTGTCACATCCAAAACATCGACTAGGTCACTTTTTAAAGTTCAATTCTTTGCATTAAAGTAGTATCATGCACACACGACACATATAACCATTAATTAATATGGTGTATCCAACAATCATGGGTACGGAATTATTTATGTCATTCGACTCCGATATGTATTCCACATATTGGATGGTTATAGAATGCCCTCGCAAATAATCACCAGACCTATAACATGAACTCTACTATGAATACACTAAAGTGATGCGCTTCTTCACCTGTGTTTTTTATGAAAATAAACATATTTATTGATAGTTCGTGAAATTAAAAGGTTTCATGATACACCTTTTAGGATTTCCTCTATTTTTTAATGTGGTAAGGCATGTAGTACTATTTTTTTATCGATTTCCTTTAAATTCAATGCTATTTAACCCACCAATTCAATACACACACACTATGCTCTCTCGAGGATGTATTTGTTGCTCATGTGGCATGATCTTACTATGTGTTTTTTCCGTCATAATCATTTACATTGGACCCAGGTATGGACAATTGCCGTCCAAATTGCATCTATAGAACTTCAAAAGACAAATTCAACTTTGTCCTTTACGTAGCCAGCCGTATGCACCATATTATAATGATTCTTTAATTAATACCAAGACCTTATAATGATCTTTTGTTTAACAATTTGTAATCCTTCCGGTTCTATAAATTTTCCACTTTGTTGTTAATTGATATCTATTAGACATCGGTTTAAGCATTTTTAGGGGTTAACTGTAACTAGTTATTTATGTTGTAAAATACTTACAATATCCAAAATCGGACAATTGAACACACTCCTTGAAAATTATATCATATATTTCGATTGTTCGAGTTCAAGGTTCAACTGCAGATATTGTTCATACTTGTCAAATCAATCCATAAGGAACATTTTTGTGAGCTATATATAGTACACACCTTTTGAATATGTTATGTCTTCTTGAACTGCACAATACATAATAGAATTCAAATATGGAGAAATTATTGGCCAAGGTCCATCATTCAGAATACTTTTTGGTGGACTTTATTCGGCGCGGTTCATACACGAATTTATTAGGCATGTAGAATGCTTTCTGCGGCCCAGACTGGCCTAGTTGTCCTTGACTTGCTTCAGAAAGAAAAGATCTAGTACTTGTTTACCTTGACCATGGCTACTTTCCCGCTGCCTTTCCTTCTATACTTTTCCCATGTGCTAACTTCTCAAGCTACCTATCCCTACGAAAAAGTAAGCCTACTTACTACGTGTTTTCCTCTATTGGCAAATACGCATATATTGACCTACTCACGTGCATATCTTGCATAAATAAATCCCCTAAGAAAACAAACTAGCCCGTATCTTCCTAGTCCTTGTTGCCAGCCCTACTCGACTATTTAGAAAAAGTAGGCATCAGTGAGTGGAATACTTAACAGTGATTACATTCTTATGTAGATTCCATTGCTCGAAGGTATCCGAAAACTCATTATGACCTAGACCTAAACCAGGCTGATATTGAACAGAGGAGAAGTTCTTGTTACTACTTCTCGCTGGCACCAAAAGAAGTTTCGCCTGATTCGGACCTTTTGTGGTGGTCCGCCGAGGACAACACCTAAAAACAACCCTTGTGCCATGGAATATCCCTTTTACGATTGGAGAACCTGGCTTCGATGACATTCCTGAGGAAGGTATTTCCCCTACTAGGCTCGTTGCTTCGCTTTAAGTGAAAAAGAATACTATGCAATAATCTACTAAAAAATGGATATTCTCAAATAATACTAAGAAAATAGTATTGATTACTATCCTAGCCTATCTGAGTCGCAGAATGAAGGGCTCTTCAGAAGGCCATCTCAAAATGGAGACTCAGATAAGGCATCAGCCCACGCTAATAATATTATGACCGGCACATCCTTTTCTGCCAGATAGCGACACGTCCGTATAATCCTTTTTTGACTGGCATGTTTTAGCCTCACACTGTTTTTTGACGTGGATTGTTTTGAGGGAACCTAGTCCCACACTAGGTTTTTTTTTTCTGACGGAATAGTCCATTAGTTTTTTTTCACATCCTTTTTTTTCCAATTAGTATTAGTACAAGGTATATAGCTGAACAAAACAGTTTTGCATTAGCAATGGCATTGGTGGGTAATTGTTCCACTTAAATATATCTAATGGTCTAAAATCTTGGTCTATTATATAAACGGTCAGATGTTTCTATTTTTTGTGATAATTTCTAGATTATTTCTCTTTTTGTGGTGAGTCTGTATATTACTTTTAATATATAATAGATAGATAGACAGTCAGATGATTGTAATTTTTGTAATAATTTCTAGATAATTTCTCTTTTTTTCTGGTGAGTTCGTATATTCCTTCTATTATATAATAGATGTAACACAAAGTCGCAGCACAACGATAACATTCCATGGCCTTCTCAAGGGAATCATAGATGGTGCAATGAGTTTGTGTCCTGGTATCTTTATTGCATATAGGTATGGTTCTGTATAGCCAGGAACAGCGTCATATGCAGTCGCCCGATAACATGGAACACACTACCCGAAAGTAGTTCTTTTTGGGAGAATTTTATATTTTCCTTATAAACTGAATACAAACTAGTTCATAGAAAAGTTTTCCAAGATTTATAGTTGTATAAATGAAAAAACTTTAAAGAATACTCTATCCGAACCAAAAATGTGGTGTGCCTTTAGTTTAAATTTGAACTAAAGCTGAACTAAAGCCATGACACTTTTTTTTGATTGGAGGGAGTAAGTTACAAAAAAAAATTATCAAATGAATTATTTGAATAAAAAACGTTTTCCAAGTATGGGCTAGTAATAACGAAG
>NC_057805.1:513464192-513465362 GCF_018294505.1 Triticum aestivum | reverse complement strand
TTTCACCTTCACGTATCCTATCAATTCTTCTTTTTTTAGAGAAAAGGCGCCGGCCGAGCCCGAAAAGAGCTCGAACCTAGCCCGACTTTGAATTAACAAAGCCATCAACCGGCCAGGATTACAAAGGCACCATGATACAGATGAAATGCAAAGGAAAGCGGAAAGAAAGATACAAGGCACTAGGTGGAACAACACAATGGCAACAACAGAAACACTGATGCCGACGCCCAGCACTACGCCTACACCAACTAGCCAACTAAGAACATGGAAGGAGGGCCACATTGAGCAAGCATCGAGTGCCGGCTGCATCCACAGGCCAAACATGGGCTACACTTGAGCTGTCTCCACCGTCGCAAAGGGCCACTACCCTTTCACCCAGGCTCGATGAGTGCCGCACCGGCGAACAGCGGAATGGCTATCACAAAGCCCAACTCAAAGTGTCCAGCTGCCATAGGAGAAGCAGACGGAGCTGACCAGCGGACCACAGAGGACCAACCAGACGAGCACCAAGCCGGCAGTGGCAGCACGGAGCACGGGGCGTGAGCTGTCGAGCGAAGGCGCACACCGATGGAGAAGACCGAAGAAGGCATCACTATGCACCGGGCGAAGCCGAGCAGGAAGTCGCAGGAAGACTAGGCCGTCATGCTTCGGAGCCAAGCCACCAGCCGCTCCACCCCCAAGAGCACATCCCGGTCGCCGCCTTCAAGAAGGATCACGGCACCAAGGTGTCGTCGACGCCCAGATCAGGGGAGTCCCGACTTTCGCCGGAGCTCAGGGGGGAGGCGAATGGGAGAGGAGCCACCCCAAAGCCTCCAAGAAGGGGATCGGCGCCAAAGGCGTCGACTCTGGGGGGCCGCCGCGCCGGCCAGGGGTTTCCCCCGGATCCTCGCCCAAATGCTAGATCCGGCCAGCAATCACCAAGAAACGCCGACTGCAGCCGCCGGGGACCAACACAGGCACAGATCAGAGCAGATCGGGCGGCGCCGAAGCTTCTCCAAGGTGGACCGGCGGCCAGCGAGGCGCCACCGCAGCACCGACGTCCACGACCACCACCTGCCCACGCAGCCGTGGAGGCCGCCCACCAGCACCCGCCGGCGGCGCCCGCCGCCCAGGCCACGCCGCACGCCACCGGCCGGGGCCGCCGCCCCGGGAGCCGCAGCCCTCCACCCA